>NC_056750.1:180919230-180956730 GCF_019279795.1 Protopterus annectens | reverse complement strand
TGGAAATATTAGATTAACATTGTTACTCCTCCCAAGCTAGAAGTGTATTCACATCCTCGGAAAACTATTTCCAAAAAATCCATGTACCTTACGATGGAAATTATTGTCATAGCAAGTGTTATACCTACTATAGTAACACAAATGGGTAAAGTGCAGTCATCAATTTAGATTTTCTTTGAAACCTTACTAAATTATTAACTGTAAGTAGTAGATGTAAAGAGCATAACATACCTTGACAGAAACTGTAATAATGTTCTCTAAAAATGCAATTAATGGACATTTGACTCGGTCAAACAGCATCATCTTAAGTTATTGAATCCAAGCAGTCTTCTCTACTGCAATTCAAGTTCATTTGACCTAAGTTGTACTTATATAGTATAGTTAAACTCCACTGTAACCATCAGCTTATTATCATTTGTGGATCACTCAATATGCTCAAAGTACTGGGCAGAAAACATGGTGTAAGGACCTATATGATGCTGTGCATATGCCCTACCAGAACAAGAGCAAGTATTCAGAATGTGGCTAAATAATGAATTGCAAGTTTGACTCAGTAGTATTGCATGACTAGAATTAGACTTTGGCACTACTTTGATTTACACTTACAGAGGGTGTTTCAGGGAGAATAAGCTTACAACTAAGTTTGAGATTATAATGAGTGATTTATGAGTGACTTAGGAGATAACCTTTATGCCACCTTTATGAAGGTATGTTTAAGAAGTAACTGTGTCTCTGAGTAAAACGTTTGTATAAGTCATATCAAGTATATAAAACTCAAACATACAAACTGAAAAAAATAAATGTAAATTATAATTAATGCAAGCATGTTGCAAATGCATCAGAAGTGACTAATGGTCACAAATAAACAGAAAGAATACACACCTGACTTGCATACATTTGTTTGTAATGTGATTTGATTCAGTGGAAAAAGTTGTGCAGATGTCCCATTCAGCTTGAGTTTTACTGTGAAAGAACTAAGGAAAAATGTGAGAACATTAGTATATTGCTCCATAAATGTAAAATGTTAGAATTATAAAGCTATGTATATGTGCTCTACATTCTCTACCTCACAATGTCTATGTTGATGTGGCAAACATTGTTAATCTCATCAAGATGTTATAACAATGCCTGCTTTCACAGTTCAGTTCTAGAGAGGGTAATATCAGTGTGAAAGAAAGGATTCTTAATGTCCACATTTTAATGTTATAAGACCACAGAGTTGACAAATCATCACACAGAGGCATTTTTTATTTATGTATTTATTTATTATTGGCATCCTTTGTGCAATGTTTGGCATTGTGCATTGGTGACTGCCAGCAGTCACTAGCAATGTATGACAGCTCGATTCCAAATGAAGAAACACAGAAATTTAGCTTGGAATGACATCAGTAGCAGAAATTAGACTGGCACTGTTGTGCTTCAGTCAGCACTCTGGAGGGTACTGAGTGCAATAGATACACCTGTTATGTAATGTCCTCTGTGGCTCAACATGTTAATGAAGTAAGTTCTGAGTAAAAACAGAAGTAACCCAGGGTTTAAATCTGGGTTACAGACTGCTTTACTGTGGGGGTCAGAACAACTATTGTCACCAACTTTTTATTAGTAATTGAACAAGAAGTAAAACAGTCAAGTTGCAAAATGGATGTTGCAGCACAGCTGTGAACAATGAATGGTGAATAAGTTAACTATATTCTGTGTGAAGTGTGTTAAACAGAACAATGATCTTAGTTATTTTAAACTACACTTGCAGACGTATACATTTACCTATATTTTCTGGGATAAAATATGACTCATCATAAATATCATCATCATTAAGTGTGTAGGACAATATGTCATGTAAAGAATGTATTCCTCAACATGTTTTACTGAGATCACTCAAGTCAATGCAAAGGAAATAATTGTATATAAATACAAGTCCTATAACATAAGAACTCAAAGTCCAACATATACAGGCTTATTATAATTAGATCTCCATTCATGTTGAAATTGTTACACCCCCATTTACAAGCTGAAGCTGTTAGCTCCACTGTGGCATTAACTGTTAATCAACAGAATATAAAAGTTCTGTGTTTGTTTTTGCCATGGGTTCAGTTCCCAGTTATCAGTCACAGTTTGTGAAATGTATGTCTAATGAGCTCATTATGTCATAATTTATTTAAATGTGTCTATTAACAACTCTGATTATTACCAACATTATAGAAAATTCCATGTCATATCTGTCTGTCTATCACAGAACTATGTGTATGATTACCATCACCATACCAGACAGCATGGCAAGAGCTGACAATACATAATTCCAAATTTAATTCAGATATCATCAGCAAAAGGCAACTGATGAATTTACAGTAGAACATATTTAAATACAATGAATATCACACACGACCAGTCCTCAATGCCATGTTTCATACCTGCAGCGTACCTTGGAGCAATTATACCCAAAATCCCTTCAAGGCCATTTGTCTGCTTTCTATTCTGCAAATGCAGTTGGCAAGGTTGTCCTTCACTGTGTACATAATGGTACAAACAATATCTGAATTGGGTACCAATTCCCTGCCATATTCTCAAGTATCCATCAGAAGACATACAGGCAATGCTGATGGTGGTGTTGGATTTGGGGCCAAAAGGTGGTGTCAGGAGGAGTTCAGGATCTCTGTTGTGCTCATTGTAAAGCACTACAGCCATAGGATTCTGCAAGCGGACTATAATGGCTCTAAATACAAGGCTTAGACTTGGAATAGCATGGCCAAAGCTGTCACCGGTGGAGCTGCATTCCACACGCTGGTGAACAATGTTGTCACCAACATAGCAACATGAAAATGCAAAAGCAAAATCTCCTGAGCTGATGGGAGGCAGATGTTAGAACTGCTAACACCAGTGAGTTGTACAAATATAGTGGCATATCACTAGTCCATACAATACCATGGATTGCCAAGATATGCAGTATTTCATTATACTTTTTTCCTGTTCTGTACAGCTCCTAAAGAGATAGCCCAAAATAGGGAGGTACATACTTGGCACACTAGAGAGAAGCATGGGACCAGTATAGCTCAGATGTGAATGCAAGTAAAATCATAATGCATTGGAAATGCAGTTAGGTTTGTCCAGTTTCAGGGCATCAGTCCATACAAACTTTTGACACGCTGAGCAGACATACCTCACCTATATATCTGGCATACATGCCTGCTCTAACAGCCCTTGATCATTGCAGTAGGCAATGTGTAAATGAACTTAGCTGTGTGTGGGCTCAATTCCAAGCAGCAGCAATTAGTTTTTATTACAGAATAATATATAAAATCTATTTTCTGCAATCATTAACTAACATTAAATGTTCCATCTTTAACAATGGATGTCTTTAAATATATGCCATAGCCACCTGTTTCTCTAATGTCTGTAATAACAATGAGATTGATGTGTTTTATGTCACATTTATGACTTCACATTCATATATGGATGTACCAAAGGTTACCATATCTATGAGTAAATTTGCATATATTTTGAAATATTAAAATGGCATAGAATTGATTGTATTTTATGATTTCTCTTCCCTACCCTATCTCTCTCACTTTTTTGTGGAAGCAATTCCTGCTGCAACACAAATTACCATAACCATGGGGAGCTAGACTGACCACTGGAGACTGGACTGCCATACTTCCACATGTGGCTGCAATGGCACAGCTACAGGCAGTACAGACATCTAGCACATCTGGGTCACAATCTGTCAGTGTTGTCTCCACAAATCATGCACTACCTGCTTCAACTGCATCAAGTAACTCTGTCCAGGGTCTGGTGCACTGCACCCACCAGGAGTAATGCTACTGGAAGTAGTAATTTCATCACCTGCCATAAGCTGACAGGGCTGGTGGAGGATATTATGGAGAGGGATCTGGGTGCCCCCATTGGCAGAATTGAAAAGGTCCTGCCTGCACTGAAGAGCCAAGTCAATGCCACATCCAGCACTTCCCCAGGTGTCTGTAACAAGAGACAATGATAACAGTTCTGAGTGTAAGGACTAGATTCTCACTGTACTCCTGCAAACTTTCATGTCCCCTACCTATCCCCAATCATAGTGACCTCCACCCTTTTGTGTCCATCATCATTCTTGTCTGTCTTGTATGTCCTGTATGTCTGAACTTGTTACCTAACTTACTCTACCTACCTAACCCTCTTATTCCTAACCATCTTCACGTACAATCCTCTCTCTACAATAAAAAAATGGGCATCTCTCCCATAAAAAAAATCACTTCCCATAGATAGCTTTCCACTTCACGTGTGTGTATGTGTGTGTGTATGTGTGTGTGTGTGTGTGTGTGTGTGTGTGTGTGTGTGTGTGTGTGTGTGTCTGACACACTTTATTTGGTACAATTGGCCATACAACATTATTCAGTTGTTGCCACACACACCTGATGTGATAACTCTCAAAATGTATCAAATTATTTGTTTATGTATCATTTATCTTGAGAAGAAGTCAATAGCTATGGTGCTCTCACACCACCTCCAGCACAATTTTCTGTTCTTTCTCTTGTGTACTATCATCTGCTTGTCCCCATTTTCACCAATATCTAATCACCCCCTTTTTACACATTTAAACTTATCAAAAAGTAGAATAACATATGACACACATGGCTAGAGATGGCCCATATAACAACTCTTCAATTTTTGTCATGAACATTTTTTCATAAAAATATTATATGCGGAACTCGGCTACATATGTTATTAACCCATCAGTAGTCTGCTTATGTCTTAATCATGGTTCTACTATCCTACCTCTGCTTGCTCCCAATTGGAAACATTCCATTGTACACAGCAGGACAGGTTAATTGTGATGACAAAAATAATATTAACACACCACAAAGATGGCCACAAATGGCAATAAGCAAAAATATTTCTGTGTGCCTCTCCATGTCTCCCTACCTCTTTCTCTACCTCATTGGATCATAGGATCATAGAGATTTACTATGCTATTGGCCCTGAGGGTCTTACAAGCCTGGCCAAGAATTTAGTCCATGTTCTGACAAGTCAACATCCAATGCCCCTGTTCAGCAGGGACACGTGGAATCCCAGGAGTGTATTTTATGTTCCCCATCCAGTTATCCAGGTTGCACCTAAAAAGGGTTAATGAAGTACTCTGCTAGACATGGAGAGGGAATCTATTATACAGAAGGGGGAGTCTCTGAGACATGAATCTGTCCCGCCAACAAGACCTATTGATGTCACAGACCAGAGTAGAGCTTGGCTTGCAGATATGCAGAGTCCCATCAAGGCAGGGTCTGAGATTGCTTTGTATGCCAGATAGAGGTCACCTCGGCAGAGTCTGTATGAGACTGAGTAGAGGGACAGGGCTTGCAGCCTATCTTTGTAGGGTAGATGTTTGAGGCCCTGGATTCTCCTGTTGAGAAACCTCTAGGGCCTCTCCAGCTTCTACATGTGTATTGTGAGGTACACGTCAAAAGGGATGTTGTACTCAATAATGGGTCTCATACAGGAAGTATACAGGGCTGTTATGACCTCCTTGTCCCTGGATGAGATACCCTTCCTAATGAAGTGCCCCATGTAGAAAGCTTTCCATACAATGGAGGCAATATGGTGGTTAAAAGTCAGTTTGCTATCAACCTGCGTGCCCAAGTTCCTCTCGACTGATTGCATGCTTAGGACCTTGTTATTAATGTGATAATTTGTGGGTATATCACTCTCCCCAAAGGGATGCATTTTTTGGTATTCATTTTGATGCCATGTTTCTGGAACCAGTCTTGTTTGGGTGAGACCCTCTTGGAGGATGTCCACATCACTAGGAGAATTGATGACTGCACCCAACTTGCAGTTATCTGCAAACTTGGTCAGCCATAGCCCACTGATTTTGGCCTACACCTGAGAAAAGTATATCCCAAACAACAGAAGCTCCAAGACTGATCCCTGGGGTACACCACTCATTACAGGTCTACTACTTGAGATGGCTTCCTCTATTTTGACTAGGTGGGTTCTATCAGAGAGCCAGTTTGCTACCCATCTGATAACATACAGACTGATGCCTAGTTGAAACAGTTTATCTATTATACCTGAGCGGGGAATACTGTCAAAGGCTTTTTGGCCAGGTCAGGGTAGGCAGTGTGCACCATCTTCCTCTAATCTGTGGCTTTGGTGACTGTCTCAAAGACAACAACCAGATTTAGCAGACATGAGTTCCCCTTGATAAACCAAACTTTGTGAGATAGAGTATTTAGAGGTTGCCAATGTCCTTGTTAACGAGGTCCATGATAATCTGTTCCCTGGCTTTGCAGATCATGCTAGTTAGGCTGATGGGTCTATAATTTCCTGGATTGGTGAATGCTCCACCTTTGTGCAAAAGGATGACAGTGGCTGTCCTCCACTCAGCTGGGATGAAGACGGTATTCAGGCTTTGGTTGAATAGGGTGCCTAATGGTGCTGTAAGTTCCTGCCTGAGTTCATATACGATGCACACTGGAACATTACCAGGTCTCATGGAGGCTGTATTTTTTGGCTTTGTGAGGACAGTGATGACTTGCTCTCTAGAGATAAGAGGAGGGGAGCAGGTGCTGGATAGGTCCTGATTTACTGATGGGGGGGGGGGGACAAAGGGGTGAAGTTTTTGCTGAATCTGTCTGCCAGCAGTTTGACTATATCTACAGCATTTGTGTATGTGTTGTCCTTGACCACCAGTTCTGAGCAGATCTGAGTGCTTCATTTGAGACTGCAGATATATGTGAAGAAGGCATTATGATTGTCTTTAGTAGATGTGGCCAGTCTGGATTCAAAATTTGCTTTGGAGAATTTCACTAGTACTCGTATTTGCTTTCTTAGACAAAGGAGAGATTGCTTCCAATTAGGCACCTGCTCCTTCTTGGTCCTGGACAGCAAATTTTTCCTTTTATTATAGAGTTTATTTATTGCAGATGTCCACCAGACAAGTTTACTCTTCCTTGAGGAGGAGGATTGTATCCTGTCATGTGTTCCTGAACCCATGCAGCTATATAAATGCTTGTGTAGTACTTTGGTGTAGGTTTGGACATTTGTGCCAGTTCCTAGAGATTGATAGGGGGCTGTGAAGCTAGTGATACCATCCCTCAGGAGGTTGTAATCATCTTTGGAGAAGTTTTTTGTTTGACCCTCCCTTCTGTTTCAGCAATTTCTTTTATTCTGATTTGTACAATGCCTGCCATCAAGCAGCAATGGTAACATAATAAATGACATTTCATGTTTTATGCCAAAAACTTGTGAGTTTTTGCCTTCGGCCGTACTAGTGTACTGTACCTAGTGCTACTGTGCTTAGCCTTGCTGTGCTATGCAAAGACAGACTGATTGCACTAGGAGGAGATGGGTATTATTATATGTTTAATAGGCTTTAGGATTAAATGTACACCATATGGGATGCTTGAAATGTCATAACTGTTATGATGTATGCTGCATATGTACTCCCCTGCTTTATAATGCTTTCATTGTCCATTCAGTTTTGTGCGTTTCATCACCTGATACTTGCCTTCCTTTGTGGTGTGATATGATCATGTCTGTAAACTGCTTGATGCAGTTTGGCAAGTGCTTGAATCCAGCATCAGACAAAAATTGTGAACAATATAATTTGCAACAAAACTTCCCAGAAATTCCCAGGCCTTAATGAATGTATTAGTATTAAACCTGAATTAAAATTCAGGGCAACAAAGTTATGAATTATGTATTTTTTTCCCACTATATGTTTTTCTTGGAGTTTATTTATTTCACCCAATAGACCTTTGCAGTACTGATTTGATCCTTGTAGATGGTATACAGCTTTATAAATTTAGGCAGTGTCTTTTAAAATCAAACACTGTCATTTTAAAACTTAATTGTTGTTAATTGAATTAATTACTTTTCATATAAAAGTTGATGAAATTTTTGTGTTATTGTTCTGAAGAAGTCAGTTGACGAAAGCGCTTGACCGTGGATTTACTTGTTTTATCGTGGACTGTTTATTAATAAATTCTACTTTGGGTTGTAGTATATTGGCTCCTGAGTGGACTTTTGGTTTTATGTTAGTGTTTTTTCCTCTTCTACACCCTGTCGTTGGTTCTTTTGTAATTTTGGGTGTTTAGGCAGCCTACTAGACCCGCATACATTATGGATGAAAATGGTTTGTCACTGGTGTTTGAGGAAGAACTGGATTAACTACCCTTTCCCTGTGGGCAGCAGACTGAGGGTAGTAATGATAATTTATTTCAATTGGTCATCAATCTTACAAACAAGGTTTCTGAATTGCAGGAAGCCATGTATAAAATTCAGAACACCTTTGGCTCCGGTAACGGTAGGAACGGAAACCAATCGGGGAACTAAAGAGAAACAGCACTTCCGGTTATTCGATGTACAACTCAGCAAACAATACCTAACCAAGACAATGGCTTGCAGTCACCAGATAACCTGGAACCCATTGAGTATAGGACCGCAATCCAAGGGTCTGACTCCATTCACGACTGATTGAAGGATTGGTCTAAACGGGACTATGGTATATTCGGAAACAGCTCTAACAATGAAGCGAACAGCATTGACTCTAGGTTAGTGTGTTTAGAGTTAAAAATGCACAAAATTCAGGCACTTCAGTGTGACAATTCATATTTAAAAGAATGTATTTCTAGAGGGTGAGTCCCTAAAGGACTTTGTGTATTTAAATTTCCTAATGGAATTAAAAATGGGCAAGTGGAATGTGACGAATTACTTCGGATGTTCGATAGGCATGGTATCGAACTTATGGACTTTATACTAAAGGTTAATAACAAGAGAATTAATGATTTGCTTAAAGAAATTGAAGAAATTAATGGTTTTGTTTTGAACAATGCAAATTTTAACCAGCATTCTTTTAGATACAATGCCATTTTTGACAAAGCTGAAAATGAAGTTAGTAACAACATTAATAGGAAGAAAAAGAAAATATTAAGAGATGAGTATGAATATAAAAATTATCTAGCATACCCTTTTCCTAAAGCCTATCTAGATGTTGATGCTGGTAAGGGTAATACACATAGTCAAATACAAAATTCCAATTCAAACTTTACCAGTGGTAGATCAAATGGTAACGACAAACCCTTTGATTCGGATTTCTCACCCCTCAGGAGGTCTGAAAGAATTTTTAATAGAAATTACCCTAGATTGGATGATGATTTTTTTAAGGCCACAGGAGTGAAGGGGGGACAAGACCAAAACACAGGAACCAATCTTACAGGAGGAAGAACAGTTACGACTAACACATGAGGAAGACAGGGATTTTAACCATGAAGAAATCACTACATGCAAAGATGGTATTGTTCACCTATATAAAGGTTTTAAAATTTATAATTATGCAGGTTTACACGTTTGTAAAGATCTATTCCATTTGTTAATGAAAGGTATGAAGTTTGTTCCCTCAGATAAGGAAGATGTAAGTAAAACGTTAACTGAATTGAAGATTTTTACCAGGAAATTAAATTTAAAATTTTTAAATAAGGACAAGAACGTGGAGATGGAAAATGGGAATTTGGCAATTAGGAAGAGAAGTTGCTACAATGCTACAACCCCCCACTGCTTCCTATTTTAAGCTCTTTTGAGAATGTATGTTCCCAGGAAATATAACAGTCTTTACAAACACATAAATATAGAGTTCATAATCTCTCTAAGTCCGAGAAGGGATTGTTAGATAAATTAAGAAGTGAAATTAACATAAGGTTTATGAAACCAGACAAGGGTGGGGGCATGGTCATCACAAATTCTGAAGACTATAATAATAAAATTACTTGTATGCTTAATGATGCATCTAAATACGAATATGTGTCCAGGAATGAAATTCACCTTTCCTATTGGAAAATTAATTTATTACTTGAAGATTCACTATATCAAGGGGTCATTAATGAAGAAATATTTAATTTTCTACATGCAGAGTACCCCACTATACCCATAGCCTTAGGTATCCCGAAGACACATAAAAGTGTAATTGACCCCCCATATAGACTTATTATATCAGGACACAATAGTATTACATACCCCTTGGTATTTTTATCGACCGGACAGTCAGATAGGCATTGGCTCCCTTAGACCATATTTTAATTGATTCCTGGGACTTTTTAAAAAAGGTTAAAAATTAACTTTATAGCAATAAAGTGTATTTTTCTATGGTGGATGTGGTTGATCTTTTTACCTCTATTCCACACGACATAGGTTTGGAATATTTTCAAGAAGTTTTAGTGGCCAAAACCAACCTAACTGGTAGTATGATTAATTTTATTTTGACACTGATGGAAATTGTTTTGAAGAATAATTTTTTCACCTTTGGAGGGGAATTTTATAGACAAGTAAAAGGTGTGGCAATGGGTAATAGTTGTGCTCCTATTTTTGCTAATCTTGTTATGTACCAATGGGAAAACCACTATATTTTTAACATTACTTTTAAAGGAAATTGGTGTCTTTACTTGAGATTTTTAGATGATTTATTTATTTTATGGAAAAATAGTGGGTCACATGATAAATTTCTTGAGTACATAAATGGAACTTGTGAAGATTTTAAATTCACAGGTACCAGTGATGAGAAAAAGATCACCTTTTTAGATGTGAATTTAATTAAGGACACCCACACTAAAAGTTTTCAATCCTGTGTCTTTAGGAAACCCACTTTTTCCAACGACTATTTGGAATTTACTAGTAACCACCCCTTATTTATGAAAAGAAACATTGTGAAGGGCCAAATGGTCAGGGTGGCTAGAATGTGTTCCAATTATAGTTTTGTGGAAGATGAGACAACGGGTTTTGGATATGTTCTTGGTTAGGGGCTACCCAGTTGGTCTTTTAAACCGTATTAGGAACCAAGTTACCAGTGAATGGGACATTAGGTATAAACCCCTTTTAGGAGTTACTGAAGATACAACAAATAAGAACCAAGATGATGTAAAGAGTTTTTCCCAGGCCATGGTTTTAACATATGGTGAAACTTCAGGATGTGTTAAAAACATTAAAGATTGTGGCCATTACTATGTAGGGAAGACAGAAAGGAGATTAAACTGAAGGATTTACGAACATTGTTATAGTATTAGAAAAAAGGATGAAAAAAACGCACTGTATAAACACATTAATAACAATCCTTCCCACTCTTTTAAATTTGGTATTCTAGAGGTGGTTAATAAGGATTTTAGGGGAGGTGACTGGACAAATAAATTACTTAGGGCAGAAGTTAGGTGGCAATTTAAACTCAATGCCACAGAATTCCGAGGCCTTAATGAATGTATTAGCATTAAATCTGAATTAAAATTCAGGGCAGCAAAGTTATGAATTATGTATTTTTTTCTCTCTATATGTTTTTCTTGGAGTTTATTTATTTCACCCAATAGATCTTTGCAGTACTGATTTGATCCTTGTAGATGGTATACAGCTTTATAAATTTAGGCAATATATTTTAAAATCAAACACTGTCATTTTAAAACTTAATTGTTGTTAATTGAATTAATTACTTTTCATATAAAAGTTGATGACATTTTTGTGTTATTGTTCTGAAGAAGTCAGTTGACGAAAGTGCTTGACCGTGGATTTACTTGTTTTATCGTGGACTGTTTATTAATAAATTCTACTTTGGGTTGTAGTATATTGGCTCCTGAGTGGACTTTTGGTTTTATGTTGGTGTTTTTTCCACTTCTACACCCTGTCGTTGGTTCCTTTGCAACAAAACTTTGTCGTGTTCAGTTTTGGATACATTTATTCTTACTCTAGCAGTACCATGCTTGTTTCTATTTGTGGTTCACAATCACCCAACCCTGCTCATATCTTTCCAGCTATAAGTACAAAACATCTGGTCAAAACAAGAATTAATGGGGAGGAACAAACTGTAAACATTAGGCATAGGCTGTAATAATTGTCACTATAGAGTTAGAAGGTACTAGGATTACATGTTTAGCATTATTATGCAGTTTTTGAAGTATATGAAGTCTGATAAGTAGATGTATGCTCTCGTGTATGGACTTTAGTGCTAGAAGCAATCACAATTGAATAAGGAATACTAATTACAACATGCCTTAAACACATGCACAGTCAACAAATATGAAGACAGTGTAAGTATAGCCCTGTATTTTCCATATAACGAATGCGGTACTGCAATTTATCATAGCATATGTGTAAATGATGACAGAAAACATTAACATAATACACATCTGTTAGGAAATGGCTCAGAATTAGAACTGTCTAAATATCTGTAGTCCTTATCTGTGTTAAAGTTGGCACGGAGCATGACAGACTACTGCTAAGTAAGTTCAAAGCCTCAGAAAATAAATACGCATGTGCTAATATTTTGCCATCATTCATTCAAATGAAATTATCAGCTGTGACACACTGATGATGTCATCTTTTCAAATGTGCTCTTTCTCACATATTTACTCAGACTTCTTCTGTTGTGCTTAACGTTCATGTAATATATTCTAGCTTGTATACCTTAGACAGGTGTTCGATTCTAGCAGTGACTGACTACTATGAATATGAGTGTCTCCAATGCTACATAGGATATCATATGCACAATTCCACTCAGGAGAAGCATTTGTACTGGGAGATGCCTCCCCCATCAACTTCTTTGACTTTTAGCCTATATATTTTTTGGGAAATTACCCACTAGCCAAGTCATTTTTCATCACTATTCAACAGATACACATAGAACATCTAAAACTGATTAATCCATGTTATCAGGATTTAGTTTTATATTTACCAACTATTGCAGCAACATTTCTAGTACACAATGTGGTACAATCTGGCAATATGTATTATTATTATTATTATTATTATTATTATTATTGTCATCATAAGACTCATCTGCAGAGCCTTTTAGAGAAGTACATGGATGGAAGAACTAGTAACAATTTCTGAGAAATGGAACTGCTTTCCCTATTAACTCTTTCAGCAAGTGCATATGAATTCAGTGCATTACCTGGATATCTCACACACACACACACACACACACACACACACACACACACACACACACACACACACACACACACACAAACATACACACACTAGCACAGTCACCTTTAATAAAAAAGGCTGTGAGTTTTATTCCCACACCACCTTCATTGTTGGCACTGCAGTGCAGCATAAGGGGGTTATTGCTCTCCGGAGTGTGTCATCCTTTGCATGAACTGTTAAACCAAGGTCCCATCTGCTTGAATTGGTGGTAGCTCAAGTGGATGTAAAAGATCCCACAATAAAGATCTTATCAAAAAGAATAGGTGTCCTTTATTTACTACAATGTAAAAAAAAAACACTATTTGCATATTTACAAAATGTACATATTTATAGGCACACACTTCTATTTGTTTTGCTATTTATCCTTTTTCATATAATATCCTCATTATTCTTCTTCCACAACCGTAATCTCAGTTTTTGCAATACATCTTCGAAATTTCTTTTCCCAATAGGCAAAATTTCATTCAGTCTTTCATTCCAAATAACCCATATTACATAAACTAAATTCTCATTTACTCTTTTTCCATATTCCTTTTGTTATGCTTATAAAATCCATACATAAACATATTCATATCTACATTATGTTGTGAATATCCTCAAAACAATTTTCTTCACATAACTTATTTCACAGTTTCGCCACTCTTTTACGTAAAAAGACATGCTCTGTTGATTCTTATTCCCCACAAAAAGCACACTCTTTAATCTTTCTTTTTATATGGCATACTCCCCTTTACTGGTAACTTATTTCTTAACAATCTGCATAAGAAATCCTGACACTGTACTATCTTTAGACAACACTTTGTCGTTGCTTTAATGACTTTAATGACTTTTTCTGGTAACTTTCCCCATGGATTTATATAATAATATTGTTTCATCACAATATTATAGCATATCCTTCTATCTCTAATTCATCAATTATTATTTTCCATGTTAGTATTTTTTCTTGATGATCTTTTAATTTCTTCATTTACATATTCTTTTTATATTTTTTCTTATTCTAATTTCTCATTTTTTTACTTACTTTTAAACAGTATCACTATTAAATTCTAATTTTCACCCTTTCCTACTTTAATAGTCTATATAATTTGAATGAAGCAGAATAAACAACTAGATATGGTAATCCCAATCAGAATTGTAGCACACTGGGCTAGTGCTAATACTGACCTCCCAACCCTCTCAGCTTTTCAAGTGAAGAGTACAACAAAAAAGATATGTGACAAATAATTAAGTGACCTAAGAGTGAAGGCTGCTGAAGCATAGATACACTTCCCAAATCTGTTGAGTACCACAGATTCCTTGTTTGGGGCATGGACATAGGAACTCTGTTCTAACAGTTTCTGTCTCATGGCCACTGCAACAACCATAGCATCAACAGAAACTCCTTCACCCAAGCGTGATTGATCTTTAGGTGGTGCAAGAATTTTGTCTGGTCTCTTGGGTATAGGCTCAACTATGTGTAGCAAAAAACTCCAGGTTACCACAACTAATTGAACAAAGGTTTTATTAAGATGGCAAGTGATTTCGCAGTAGCACAAAACCACTTCATCAGACCATTAAAATCATATTCAAAGCACATATTTAATAAAATCATAAACCAATCATATTTAGAAAACAAAATTGCATGTTGAAACAATCAATTATTTAAAAAAGGTTAACCTCAGGACCAACTGAGAGCATTTAAATAAAACGATGAAATATACATATCCAGTCATTAAAAAGATTCAAAAATATGTAGTCTATCCTCAAAAGGGTTCTTGTTTACAATATTTGTCAATCAAGTCATTGTGTCAGACAAGCCTCTTAAATCTAATACTTGATTGTATCAAAATAAAAATGCTATCAAGTCATAGTTATTCATAATGCACCAATCAAATGTAACCAATAAGCGTGTCTTAAATACATCTTCAGATAGATGTCCAAAGAGTATAATATTCACTCCTGTGGGGATAAGATGTTCAACCAATCACCTTTCAGTGTACATCCACTCTCTCCAATAGAATGGTGAATAAAACAAGCCAATCACCCTAAAATGTAATACTAAAATGTTGTTGTGTCTTTCGGCTTTTCCCGGTTAGGGGTCGCCACAGCGGAACTCCGGTCCGCTAATGATTGGCAGTAGATTTTTACGTGCTGAGTTGCCAGCCCTGATGCACAACCTTCAACGAAGGTACGCCCATTCATGCATGTCTCCACACAGTAGACGCTCTAGCTGAGAAATGAACAGGACAACGTCTTACTATGAGGCAACAATGCTACCGAAGCACCACCACTGCATAAATCAAATAAAAATACTATCTAATTGTTTTCCATCATAATGAACCAAACAAATCTAACCAGTGATAGAACAAATTAGGAACTGTTCAGCTTTAAACAGTCCCCTGATGGATTTGATAGGTCTATTTTGGTGTTTTATTGGACATTGTATTGCCTATTACTGTGGCGATAGGTCTGTCCAGCTTTTTTTACATTATAGTACTGATTTAATATTTTCAATATTCTTTGCACCAACATTCTTATGTTTTTGGGAGATCAGTACATTATTTGATTAATATGTAATTTCGATGTTAAAAATATTTTGATGTTGAGGAACTAATTTGTTCTGTCATGATGGTTATGATTTTGATGTGGTTGTCTCTTTTGAAGTGGTCTATTTTAATATATGCCTTGGTTAGTTTTGATAGCTCTACTATAGCATTATTTGTTTTGTTGTTACTTCACTTTATTTTCTATGGTTTTAGATTTTTTTTGCTCATTCTTTCATTGGATGTTTTTGTTTTATCGTGGTTATAGGCTTGATGTTTTTGAGAGCACATTGTTTTAAACACCTCTGAAGGATTGCTTTGTTTTTTTATCACCTATTACTGTGGCAATAGGTTAGTTTAGTTCATCTCCTGATTTGAGGGGTTTAATGTATGAGGTGAAGTGACTGGCTAGGTATTCTGTTTTTTCCATTGGATAATACTTTTTATTGGCTCAGTATCTATTTGTGGATGTATTTTGCATGCATTTTTGAATTCAGTTGGTGTTTTATGTAAGATTGGCATTGTTTTGTTTCAATACGCTCTGTTGTTGATGGGAGTTTTTGATTGGATATTATGTTTTTTTTTCACTGAAGTGATAGGTCTGGTTTGTTTGCCTCTCTAATTGAGGGATTTGATTTATTTTAGAGTTGATTGGTTGAACATCCTAATTCCCTCATAGGCATAAATACTAAACTGTTTTGGTGCTTGCTTGAACATGCATATAATATGCTTATTGCTCAGATCTGCCTGAAGCTTTTTGTAAGAATACAATTGGATAGTACCTCTTCTTTTTGAACCTATCCAGTATTGGATTAAGGAGATGACAGGCTTGTCCTGTTCACCCTTCGATTGGAAAGATTTGGTGCTATTTGAAAGGAAATTGGTTAAACATTCTGCTTTTCTTACAGATGTGAATAGTGTACTGTTTTAGCATCTATTTTAAGATGTATTCAACACATGCTCACTGGTTATATTTGTTGGGTTCTTTATGATGCTAAACAATTGGATAGTATTTTTATTTGATTTATTTTAGTATTAAATTTAGGTGGTGATTGACTTGTTTTATTCACCTTTCTATTGAAAGGTGACTGGTTGAACATCATATCTTCGACAGGAGTAAATATACTCTTTGGGCATCTATCTGAAGACGTATTTAAGCCACAATTATTGGTTACATTTGATTGGTGCATTATAAATAACTTTGACTGGATAGTATTTTTATTTTGATCCAATCAAGTATTAGATTTAAGGGGCTTTTCTGACACAATGGATTGATTGGTGAATATTGTAGACAAGAACCCTTTTGAGGATAGACTATATATTTTTGAATCTTTTTAATGATTGGATATGTATATTTCATTGTTTTATTTAAATGCTCTCAATTGGTCCTGATGTTAACTTTTTTTTAAATAATTGATTGTTTCAACATGTGTTTTTATTTTCTAAATCTAATTGATTTATCTTTGTATTAAATGTGCTTTGAATATGAGTTTAATGGTCTGATGAAGCAGTTTTGTACTACCTCGAAAGCACTTACTATCTTAATAAAATCTCTGTTCATTTAGTCGTGGTAGCCTGAATTTTTTTGATACATTTTGTTTTTGTTTTTACTCCACACTTTTAATCAGCAGTTTTTTTGTTTTTTGACTTGGATAGGCTCAACTGTGCCTGGTTCCTTCCATGTTCATTGATAGACTAAATCTATGAGCTTTTGGCTGGCAGAGTCACCCAGGAAGTAGACAGGCCAGACCCAAAGGCCTTCACAAATACTGATTCCTGTTGGGAAGGATTATTGTGGGACCAACCACCTCTTTATTTGAGAAGCTCTAAGTTGTGTTGTCAGGTGGTGATCTGGGGACCATTTCCCCTAATCAAAATCAGTGTCTTCAGTAATTGATTCTTGTGTAGAGTATAAGTGCCTCCTTTTGCATGTTCTCTTCTGAAGACCCTCCTTAGTGGAATGTTCTAGGAAGGTATCTGAAGAGATAACAATGTCCTGCTGGGTAGTCTGGAAGCTGCTTCAGGTCAGCTGTCCTGGTGGAATGGATGAAAGAGGCTCTGGATGCAAATTCTAATGAGACAGGGAAGTCAGAGCTGTCTGAGCTCTTGGCATGGATAATATGCTCTCCACTACCTCAAAAGCAGAGTGCCTAGGAGAAGCAGAAAGTAATGGATTTGACAAAGCAGGTTCATAGACCATTGGCTCATGATGTCTCACAGACAAACCACCCAAGGAGGGAGTCGGAGCTGAGTTGTCAAATGCCGAACCACTGAGGGGAAGACATGGTTCCAATAATTTGGAGTTGACTCCAACACCCTGGAGCTAGAACCAATGCTATGGCTCTGAGGATAGTCTAGTTCTGAGGTACTCAGGGCCAGATGGCTCAGATAAACTATTGAAGTTGAAGATGCCAATATCTTCAGATCCAAGGAAGATTACTCCAAGGCATTTTGACCCAATGGCTCTTAATCTGAAGCATGGATTGGAGAAGGAGTTAGGATAGATGGAGTTGCTCTATGGAGGGTCTCTGGACTCAATGGGGTCAGATCCGAAAGGAGCCCCATTTGAATTTGCATCTGAGGAATTTGCTCATCATCCTATCCACATCTGCCTTGGATAGGCACCTGAAAGACTGAAGAAAGGAAACAGTAGAAAAGTACCTTGAATTACAATGGGGAACTGTTCAAGAAAAGGTGACAGAAGCCTGGAAGTGATCAGCTCTGATATCAAAGAAGGGAAATGCATCCATGGAGATCTTTTAGATCTTAACTTCAGATACAACACACTCAGATCCAATTTTTTCACAGGTTTAGCCAGTGGCTCCAAAGATGGAGCTAAAGTCAAATCAGAAGGGTGTTCTGGGGATCTCTTATGAGATTCTTTGGCCATTGATTCCCCCTTTTTTCTTGTCTGTTGGGAGTTTGAGCCCCTGCAACAATTCAGGAAGATTTAGAGGGAAGTAAGCTCTTGAGAATCAATTTATTTTTTCTACTTGAAAGAGCATGGTGGTTGAAGTCCTTACATATGTCACATTCAATGTCTGGGTGTTTAGGGCCTAGACAATAAGCACACTCACTATGTGCATCTAAACTGGGGATTTTATATCCACATGCCACACATTTCTTAAAGCCAGATGGCTTATCTGACATGTTGAAAAATTAAGCTAAATAAGAAGAAAAAGATAGAAAATATATATATTTTTTTTTACTGGAGAGGAAGGAAGGAAAGGAAAGGGAAATAATTGCAAATAATGGCAATTAGAAGTACTATAACATACAACAGGAAAAAGGAAAAGAACTGCCATCAATAGTATTAACAATACTCAGACAGTATGAGAAAAAAGAAGCTAATATCTGTATAAAGGGTTAAAGGGAGGAAAGAATAATAATTTAGAAATAAAAGAAGTTAAACTTACTGACAAGTGAGAATTAGTTGAAAAAAGATTTGAAAAAAGTTCAACAGCTCGCAATCTATGTCTGATTGCAATGGAGGCAAATGAGATCTGAGGGATCTTAGGTTGGTGGGGAATTCTGGGCAAAAGGAGGAGCTCGAGAGTTCAAGTATTGTATGATCTGGAAGAAGCTGCTGAGTTAGATCCGAGGATCAAATCCAAACTCAACTGTTGAGGAATGAATGAATATGACAACATCAGATCTACATTTACTTTCCTAAGTACTTCATCCAATTCAATAATAATAATAATAATTTCTTTTTCAAAATTTTCATTAACACATTCTGGAATTTATTTTTACTTTTCATTCTCTCTTATTGTCCTTCTTTTTACTTTAATACATGTTTTCCAAATGCTCTATTACAAACTCATAATTTGCTCTTACATTTTTGCCTCTCCTTTTACATTTTTCATTTCCCTCATTATCCTTATATCCTCCTTTACTATTTTACCCAAATATACAGATACCTCCTCCCTTCTCCCTTGTAAATAACATATTTGTCTAAACAGTAATACTCAGTTGTGTTATTCTCTAAATTCTCCAATACATTTCTTTACTTCTTTCCATACTTCACTTTATCTTCCTTTCTTACATCATTCTGCCATTGAAAACAACACTTTTTCTATTTCCTTTTAAATTCAGTCCACCATTCAAATAAGTTTTTATAGAAATCCTTCGTGGTTATATGATCCTTCTATAACTGTAATGCTTCCCACTTTCCAATTGTATCCCATAATTTCTCACTTATTCTTTTCATTCCCTTTCCTCTTTTAATATACTCCCTTACTTCCATCATCTCCATCCATATTGCTAAATGGTCTGACAAGCTTGTCACAACTGGATCACCATCTGCTACCCCCAAGCCATCTGAAAATGCAAAATAATCAATTTCAGATCCAAGTGCCTCCCCCTTCTACAAGTCCCTTAACCTTTGTTCCTCACAGCTAATGTACCACATTTTATCTTCTCCTGTACTTTTTTACATCTTTCCCTTTCATTTTACATTTGCCCCATAAATCACAATAAAAGTCCCCAGCAACTAGAATTTTCATGTTAACTAGCACATACTACAATATTTGATTAAACAGATTCTCTCTTTCCTTGCTAATTATATATGTATATAATGCTATAATTCTACAAACATACTCTCTCACCTCATATCCACAACAGTTAACCTTCCCATCCTTACCAATATTACATCTAGTATTTTCACTGTTTTTACACAACACAGCCACTCCAGAACAATGCTCACTTCCTAAGTTCCATATTATAGTTCCACCTCACAATTTTTCTGTTTGCAATTTTTCAGTTGCCAAGAATCTTATATCCTCCAACAGAATGACATCTACATCACATTTAGCACACTTTTCTAGTATCCATATTTTTCTTACAATGTTAATAATGCTGTTCACATTTACTGAAAGTACTGTAAAATCATTGCTTTTCCTTCTTTTTAAGTTTAGGTGAAATACTTAAATTTTCTTTTTCTTATTTTACTCTTTCACCAATTGACCATTTTTTCTTGGATTATATGTGAATAATCCTCAGTCTTTAGAATCAGATTTCTCACTGGCTAGAACTTCAAAAAAATATTAATGTCAGTCCTTTCTCCTGACCTCTCTTCCTGCATACACTGTTTCACCTAATGTTTCCTTCTATATTTTTCCAACAGTTTCTTCTTCAGCTAGTTCACCTTTTCCCTGCCTCTTGCTGTCCTTCCTCCTATATGTTTTCTTCCATTTCCCCTTATTTTTCATTATTTACAGTTTACTCTTGACAATCCATCCAAAAGTGTCCTTTTTTCACACAACCTGAATTTAGGCACACACCTTCTTGTTGTATGTCCTTTCTCAGTAGACTGGTTACATTGTACCTGGTCACAATCATTAATTAAATGAGAAAAGTCCCCACAAAAGAAATATGATTTAGGCTGACCAGCATATCTTAATGTCCCTCTATGGCCAGCTACAAAAAATATACTTGGCAAGTGTTTCATGTTTTCTTCACATTTTAAAACAACTCCCAACCTCCAAATTTTTATCCATATTATCAAGTTTCACAAAAACCCTGGATGCATTTTTTAAGATCGGCTTCTTCCATCTCATCAGTTCTAAATTGCAAGGTTTTTTACACAATGTTCACTTCCTTTAATTTTAAGTTACTACCACAAAACAAGTAATTGTTCCATGAATAAATGTCCTTTTTGATACACAGTTTGAGAAATTTCATCATCCCTCCCTCAGTTTCATATGTTAAGTTACAAAATGTCTCTGTCCCAATATGTATAAAAGACTGAATTTCTTGAGCTTTAAAACCCAGAGAAGTTACCAACTTGTCCAATACATAATATTTGTCTATTAGAGTATCATATTTTGTTCCTATTCACACTGCTGGTCTTCTCTTCTTTCTAAAAACATTTTGGTTTACAGTTTGTTGCTGCTCTCTTTTTTGCCTGCTGTCACTGCTGTATTGTTTTAGTTGCTTGCATTATCTGCTGCTACAAAACCAAACTCCTTCCCAGTTTGTTGATGCTTTCCTCTTTTACTTTCTGTCACTGCTGCTTTCTCTGCTACCACATCACCTTGTTCCGTATCCACATTACCATTCTCAGCCCTCCCAAAAAAATGATCTGTGTCACATGCCAAGAAACAACAGAAATGTCACCTTTATCATCCTCCCAGATTATTTTTAACAGAACATCATCTGCAAGCTCATCTGCTATCCATACCTCTCAACCTGGCAACATCAAAAATCTGTACAAGGCCCATGAAAAATAGGTGTAAATCTGTATGCTGATTAACATAACATATGCATATATAATTATGTAACCCCACCCACTCCAATGGAATTGTGGGATACCAACTTTCAAATGCAAACTGAAAAACAGACAACCAAGATATGGCACCAGAGTCCCCCTGTAGCCATTCAATGCCCCATTACCTGGCTATTTTGCACTATTTACCATAAACACTAATGTGTGAACACTGCTTTACGTCTACAATGATTTCTTGGATTTTATTTTTACATTTTACAGCACAATGCACAAACACTAATATACATCTGCTAAACAAAGCAATACTGTCTCACAATGAAAATAGACTTGTCATTAAAACTTCTCTGCCCTTGAAACTCACATTCATTGAAACAGCATTAAACCCACACCACATCCAAAGAAAATGCATCTGGCCAGTGGTGGATAAAGATTACCTTTGAGCTGTTTTCTAATTATTGGCCCCTTGCACACAAAACAAGAAACATACATGTGTTCTTTGATACACCTTCCTGACTTTATTAAATTATATTCTTTGTCTAATACAGCACACTTGTTAGACCGCATTTTAAATTTATTGTTTGAACATTTTTCCAGTAAGCAATGAAACAAAATGCATGAATCAATAATGGCAAAACTGCCCAATTCAGAACACTTCCATCATAAAAGTCTACTTCCACACCCACACAATATATATATATATATATATATATATATATATATATATATATATATATATATAGAATGACAGTAGTGTAAGCCATAGGCATCCTGCACAACTTCTCTCACTTATTTTCTATTTCAATTTTTTCTGGGGGAGACAAAATGCCAAAAACCAGGGACAGATTTTAAACATTGCTTGTATAATTTTGGAAAGTTGCTAGAATAAAATGTGTTATCACCATACATTTCACTGGCAAGTCTTGAACCCAGATCATGTGTACTACAGTCAGAGCAACATACCACCATGCCAAATCAGCAGTTTCCTGAAAGACAGACTCACAGTATAGACTACATCAAGCAGTAGTCCTACAGTAACACTCACTTACAGTTTAGAACATGTCAGGCAGTAGTCCTGCAATAACACTCACCTAGAGTATGGAACACATGAGGCAGTAGTCCTGCAGTGGCACACATAAAGCATAGAACACATCAGGAAGTAATTATACAGTAACACTCACTTAAAATATTGAATATATCAGGTAGTCATCATACAGTAATGCTCACATACAATAGAGAATGCATCAGACAGTACTCCTACAGTAATACTCACATACAGTACAGAAGACATCAGGGAGTACACCTATAGTAACATTCACATAATGTATAGAACACATCAGGTAGTAGTCAGGTAGTAGTCCTGCAGATGTACTCAGATACACTATAGAACACATCAACCAGTTGTTCTACCTTAACACAACCCATACATGTTAGAAAACACCAGGCAGTAGTCCTACAATAACATTCACTTACAGCATGGAACACATCAAGCCATAGTCCTATAATAACACTCACATACAATATAGAATATGTCAGGTAGTCATCCTACAATAACACTGACATACAGTATAGAATGCATTAGGCAGTAGCCCTAAAGTAACACGCACATACAATATATAACATGTGAAGTAGTCATCCTACTTTAACACTCACATACAGAATGGAATACAACGGGCAGTTGTTCAACAATAACACTACCCATACAAGTTAGAACACATTAGGCAGTAGTCCTACAGAAACACTCACATACAATATAGAACATGTCAAGTAGTCATCCTACAGTAACACTCATATACCATATAGAATGCTCAGGCAGTAGTCCTTCAGTAACAAACACATACAGTATATAACACATCAGCCAGTAGTCCTACTGTAACACCCACATGTAGTATAGAACACATCAGGCAGCAGTCTTACAGTAATACTCACATACAGTATACAGCATATCCGGAAGTAGTCCTGCACATAACACACACATACAGTATAGAACACATCAGGCAGTTATCCTACAGTAACACTCATAAACAGCAGAAAACACATCATGCAGTAGTCCTGGAGTAACACAAACAGACAACGTGCAACACATCAGGCAGTACTCCTACAGTACCACTTATATACCGTACAGAACACTGCAAGCACTAGTCCTTCAGTAACACTGATATACACTATAGAACAAATCAAGCAGTAGTCCTATAGTAACCCTCATATACAGTATAGAACACATCAGGCAATACTCCTGCAGTAACACTGACATACAGTAAAGAACATGTCAGGCAGTAGTCCTACAGTAACACTCACAAACAGTAAAGATCATGTCAGGCAATAGTCCTACAGTAACATTAACATACACTATAGAACACATAAGGCAGTTGTTCTACATTAACACTACCCATGCAGGTTAGAACACAACAGGCAGTAGTCCTACAATAACATTCCCTTACAGTATGGAACACTTCAAGCAGTAGTCCTATAGTAACATTCACATACGGTAGAGAACAAATCAGGCAGTCATCCCAGAGTAAACCTCACATACAGTATAGAGCACATCAGAAAATCATCCTTAATTAACACTCACATACGGTACAGAACATGTAAGGCAGACATCCCACACTAACACTTACTTACATTATAGAACACATCAAGCAGTAGTCCTAAGGTAATACTCCCTTACAGTACTGAACACACTAGGCTATAGGCCTACAGTAACATACAGTGTAGAACACATCAGACAGTAGTCCTACAGAAACACTCACATACAGTATAGACATGCCAGGCTTCAGTCCGACAGTAACTCTCACATACATTATAGAACACATGAGGCAGTAGTCCTACAGAAAAATTCACATAAAGCCTAAAATACATCAGACAGGAATCCTGCAGTAAAATACACATAAAGAACATGTCAGAGAGTAGTCCTAAAGTAACACACACATACATTACAGAACACATCAGACAGTAGTTCTGCAGTAACACTAACATACAGTATAGAACACATCAAGCAGTAGTCCTACGGTAACACTCCCTTACAGTACTGAACATACCAGGCTATAGTCCTACAGTAACATACACATACAGTATAGAACACATAAGGCAGTAGTCCTACAGCAACACTAGCATACATTATAGAACAAGTCAGGCAGTATACCTACAGTAACACTCACTAAACATATAGAACATATCAAGCAGTAGTCCTATAGTAACATTTGCATACAGTATAGAACACATCAGGCAGTAGTCCTACGGTAACACTCATTTACAGTGTAGAACATATCAGGCAGTCATCCTACAGTAACATTCACATAAATTATACAACAGATAGAGCAGTAGCCCTGCAGTAACACTTACATATAGTACACAACATGTCAGAAAGCTGTTCTGCAGTAACACACAAGCAAAGTATAGAACACATGAGGCAGTAGTCCTACAGAAAAACTCACATAAACTCTGGAACACAGTTGGAAGTAGTCCAGAAGTAATACTCACATAAACAACATGTCAGACAATAGTCCAGAAGTAACACTCACATACAATATAGAACACATTAGGCAGTAGTCCTGCAGTAACACTCACATACATTATCGAGCATAGTCAGTCATCCTACAGTGACACTCACATACAGTATAGAACATATCGGACAGTAGTCCTACAGTAACACTCACAATATAGAACATGTCAAGTAGTTATCCTACAGTAACACTCATATACCATATAGAATGCTAAGGAAGGAGTCCTTCAGTAACACTCACATATAGTATAGCCCACATCAGGAAGTAGTCCTACAATAGCACTCACATATTGTAGTGAACACAACAAGCAGTAATCCTACAGAAACACTCACATACAATATAGAACATGTCAGGTATTCATCCTACAGTGACACTCACATAGAGTATAGAACACATTGGCCGGAAGTCCTACAGTAACACTCACATACAGTACATCAGGAAGTAGTCTTACAGTAACACTCACATACAGTATAGAACACATCAGGCAGTCATCCTGCAGTAACACTCACAAACAGCATAAAACACATCATGCAGCAGTCCTGCTGTAACACAAATAGACAGTAACATTTGCATACAGTATACAACTGATAAGGTAGTAGTCCTGCAGTAACACTCACATCTAGTATACAACATGTCAGAAAGCAGTCCAGCAGTAACACTCAGGCAAAGTATAGAACACATGAGGAAGTAGTCCTCAGAAAAACTTACTTAAAGTTTGGAACACATCTTGCAGTAGTCCAAAAGTAACACTCACATAAAGAACATATCAGACAGTAGTCCAAAAGTAAGACACTCATACCATATAGAACACATCAGGAAGTAGCCCTGCAGTAACACTCAAATACAGTATCAAACATATCAGGCAGTAGTCCTACAGTAACACTCACATACAATATGGAGCATGTCAGGAAGTCATCCAACAGTAAGACTCACATACAGTATAGAACACATCGGCCAGTAGTCCTACAGTAACACTCACATACATTATGTAGCACATCACAATGTTGTTCTACAGTGACACTCATATACCATATAGAATTCTCAGGCAGTAGTCCTACAGAAACACTCACATACAATATAGAAAACATCAGGTAGTCATCCTACTGTAACATTCACATACAGTACAGAACACATTGGTCAGCAGTCCTACAGTAACACTCACATACAGTATAAAGCACATCAGGAAGTAGTCCTACAGTACAACTCATATACTGTACAGAACACTTCAAGCAGTAGTCTTACAGTAACAGTGATATACACTATAGAAGTCATCCAGCAGTAAGTCCTATAGTAACCCTTACATACGGTATAGAACACATCAGGCAGTACTCCTGCAGTGACACTGACATACAGTAAAGAACATGTCAGGCAATAGACCAACAGTAACACTCACAAACAGTAAAGATCATGTCAGGCAGTAGTTCTACAGTAACATTCACATACACTATAGAACACATCAGGCAGTTGTTATACATAAACACTACCCATACAGGTTAGAATACAACAGGCAGTAGTTCCACAAAAACATTCCCTTACAGTATGAAACACATCAAGCAGTAGTCCTATAGTAGCATTCACATACAGTATAGAACAAATTGGGCAGTCATCCCTCAGTAATACTCACATACAGTATAGGGCACATCAGGTAGTCATCCTAAATTAACAGAATTACAGAACATGTAAGGCAGACATCCCACAGGAACACTCACTCATAGTATAGAACAAATCAAGCAGTAGTCCGATGGTGATACTCCCTTACAGTAAAGAACACACCAGGCTGTATTCCTGCAGTAACATACACATACAGTATAGAAAACATCAGGAAGTAGTCCTACAGAAACACTCACATACAGTAAGGACACACCAGGCATCAGTCCTACAGTAACACTCACAGGCAGCATAGAACACATCAGGCAGCAGTCCTACAAAAACACTCACATACTGTATACAACATGTCAGGGAGCAGTCCTGCAGTAACACTCAGGTAAAGTATAGAACACATGAGGCAGTAGCCCTGCAGAAAAATTTACATAAAGTCTAAAACACATCAGGCAGTGGTCCTGTAGTAACATACACATAAAGAACATGTCAGACAGCAGTCCTAAAGTAAAACTCATATACAATACAGAACACATCAGGCAGTAGTCCTGCAGTAATACTCACATAAAGTATAGAACTTGTCAGGCAGTCACCCTACAGTAACACTCAATCACAGTGTAGAACATATCAGGCAGTCATTCTACAGTAATGCTCACATACAGTATAGAACACGTCAGGCAGTATTCCTACAGTAACACTCAAAGTATAGAACACATCAAGCAGTAGTCCTATAGTAACATTCACATACACTGTAGAACACATCAGGCAGTAGTCCTACAGTAACACTCATTTACAGTGTAGAACATATCAGGTAGTCATCCTACAGTAACACTCACATACAGTATACAACAGATATGGCAGTAGTCCTGCAGTAACACTCACATATAGGATACAACATATCAGAAAGCAGTCCTGCAGTAACACTCAGGCAAAGTATAGAACACATGAGGCAGTAGTCCTACAGAAAAACTCACATAACATCTGGAACACATTTGGCAGTAGTCCAAAAGTAATACTCACATAAAGAACATGTCATAAAGAACATGTCAGACAGTGGTCCAAAAGTAACATTCACATACAATATAGAACACATCAGGCAGTAGTCCTGCAGTAACACTCACATACAGTATCGAACATATCAGGAAATAGTCCTACACTAACACTCACATACAGTATAGAATACAACACACAGTCATCCTACAGTAACACTAACATACATTATAGGCAGTATTCCTACAGTGACACTCACTTAAAGTATAGAACACATCAAGCGGTAGTCCTTTAACAACATTCACATACAGTGTAGAACAAATTAGGCGGTAATCCTACAGTAACACTCATTTACAGTATAGAACATATCAGGCAGTCATCTTACAGTAACACTCACATACAGTATACAATAGATAAGGCAGTAGTCCTGCAGTAACACTCACATATAGGATACAACATGTCAGAAAGCAGTCCTGCAGTAACACTCAGGCAAATTATAGAACACATGAGGCAGTAGTCCTACAGAAAATCTCACATAAAGTCTGGAACACATCTGACAGTAGTTGAAAAGTAATACTCACATAAAGAACATGTCAGTCAGTAGTCTAAAGTAACACTCACATACCACATAGAACACATCAGGCAGTAGCCCTGCAGTAACACTCACATACAGTATTGAACATATCAGGCAGAAGTCCTACAGTAACACTCACATACAGTATAGAACCTGTCAGGCAGTCACCCTACAGTTACACTTACACACAGTAAAGAATACCACATACAGTCATCCTACAGTAACACTAACATACAGTATAGAACTCGTCAAGCAGACATCCTACAGTAACACTCACTTACAGTATAGATCACATCAAGCAGTTGTCCTATAATAACACTCACAGTATTGCACAGGCAGTCATCCTACAGTAACAATCACATACAATATAGAACATGTTAGACAGTCTTCCCACAGTAACACTCACTTACAGTATAGAATACATCACGCAGTAGTCCTACAAAAACATTCACTTACAGTACAGAACATGTCAGGCAGTAGTCCTGCAGTAACACTCACATACAGTATAGAACACATGAGTCAGTAGTCCTGCAGTGGCACATATAAAGCATAGAACACATAAGGAAGTAGTTCTACAGTAACACTCACTTAAAATAGAGAATATATAATTTAGTCATCCGACAATAATACTCACATACAATATGGAATACATCAAGCAGTACTCCTACAGTAATACTCACACAAAGTACAGATAACATCAGGGAATACACCTATTTTAACACACATACTGTACAGAACACATCAGGCAGTAGTCCTGCAGTGACACTCACATACAGTACAGAACACATCAGGAAGTAGTCCTACAGTAACACTCACATAAAATATAAAATATTCCAAGTACTGATCATACAGTATCATTCACATATAATATAGAACACAGCAGGAAGTACTCCAACAGTAACACTCACATGCATTACAAAACACAACAGGGAGTTCAGCTATAGTATCACATATATACCAGATATAATACATCAGACAGTAGCACTCACATATAGTATACAGCACATCAGTCTGTAGTCCTACAGAAAAACTCACATACACTACAGAACACATCAGGCAGTAGTTCTACAGTAACACTAACATACATTACACATCAGGCAGTAGTCCATCATTAACACAAATACAGTATAGAAAACATCAGGCAGTCATCCTACAGTAACAGTCACAGACAGTGTAGAACATCAGAAAGTCATTATACATTACCACTCACATACTGTATAGAGCACTTCAGGCAGTCATCCTACAGTGACACTCACATACAGTATAGAACATGTAAAGCAGTAGTCCAGTAGTAACATTCACATACAATACAGAACACATCAGGCAGTTGTTTTACACTAACACTACTCATACAGGTTAGAACATACCAGGCAGTAGTCCTACAGTAGCACTCACAGCATAGAACACATCGGGCAGTAGTTCTATAGTAGCATTCAGATACAGTATCAAACACGTCAGGCAGCAGTTTTGCAGTAACTCTCACAGTATAAAACACATCAAGCAGTCATCCTACAGTAACAGGCACATATAATATAGAACATGTCACGTAGTCATCCTACAGTAACATTCATATACCATATAGAATGCATCAGGCAGTAGCCCTTCAGTAACACTCACATCCAGTATAGAAAACATCAGCCAGTATTCCTACTGTAATACTTACATGTAGTACAGAACACATCAGGAAGTAGTCATATAGCACCACTCACATACTGTACTGAACTCATCAGGCAGTAGTTCTACAGAAACATTCACATACAATATGTAACATGTCAGGTAGTCATCCTACAGTAACCCTCATATACATTATAGAACACATCGTCCAGTAGTCGTACAGTAACACTAACATATAGTGTAGAGCACATCAGGAAGTAGTCCTACAGTGACACGCACATACAGTATAGAACACATCAGGCAGTTATCCTACAGTAATACTCAGAAACAGCATTAAACACATCATGTAGTTGTCCTGGAGTAACACAAACAGACAGTGTACAACACATCTGGCAGTAGCCCTACAGTACCACTCATATACTGGCCAGAACACTTAGTCCTACAGTAACACTCATATACACTACAGAACAGATCCAGCAGCAGTCTTATAGTAACACTCACATACAGTAGAAAACACAGCAGGCAGTACTCCTGCAGTAACACTCACATACAGTATCAAACATATCAGGCAGTAGTCCTACACTAACACTCACATACAGTATAGAATACAACATATGGTCATCCTACAGTAACACTAACATACAGTATAGAACACGTCAGGCAGTATTCCTACAGTGGCACTCACTTAAAGTATAGAACACATCAAGCAGCAGTCCTAGAGTAACATTCAGATACAGTATAGAACACATCAGGTGGTAGTCCTACAGTAACACTCATTTACAGTGTAGAACATATCAGGCAGTCATCCTACAGTAACACTCGCATACAGTATGCAACAGATAAGGCAGTAGTCCTGCAGTAACACTCACATATAGGATACAACATGTCAGAAAGCAGTCCTGCAGTAACACTCAGGCAAAGTATAGAACACATTAGGCAATAGTCCTACAGTAATACTCACATACAATACAGAATACATCAGGCAGTCATCCTACAGCAACACTCACCTAAAGTATAGAACATATCAAACAGTTCTTCTATAGTAACAGTCACATACAGTGTAGAACACATCAGGCAGTAGTTTTAGAGTAACACTCACATACAGTATAGAACACATCAGGCAGTGGTCCTGTAGTGACACTCACAAACATTATACAACCCATCAGTCTGTAGTTCTACAGTAACACTCATATACAGGCTAGAACACACCAGGCAGTAATCCTACAGTAACACTCACATACAGTGTAGGACACATAAGACAGTAGTCCCACAGTAATACTCACATAAAATATGGAACACATCAAGCTGTAATCCTACAATAACACCCATATAATGTATAGAACACATCAGGCAGCCATCCTACAGTAACACTTATATACAGTATAGAATGCATCGGTCATCCTATACTAACACTCACATACAGTATAGAACATGTAAGGCAGTCATCCTACAGTAGCACTCACAAAATAGAACAAGTCAAGCAGTCATGCTATAGTAACATTCATATATAGAATGGAACACGCCAGGCAGTAGTCTTACAGTAACACTCACATACAGTAGGAAAACATAAGGTAGTAGTCGTGTAGTAACATTCACATACAGTGTAGAACACATCAGGAAGTAGTCCTGCAGTAACACTCACTTACAACATAAAACACATCAGGCAATCATCCTACACTAACACACAAATACAATATGGAACACATCAGGCAATAGTCTTACAGTAGCACTCACATACAGTTTATAACACATCAGGAAGTAGTCCTACAGTAACACTCCCATAAATTATATAACATGTTAGGTAGTTATCCTACAGTAATACACACATATAGTATAGTCTGCATCAGGCAGTATTCCCACAGTAATGCTCACATACAGCATAGAACACATTACAAAGTAGCCCTACTGTAAAACTCATATACTGTGTAGAACATATCAAGCAGTAGTCTTACAGTAACACTCACATACAATATAGAACACATGAGGCAGTTCTACATTAACACTACCCATACAGGTTAGAACACATCAGGCAGTAGTCCTATACTAACACTCATTTACAGTATAGAACACAGGCAGTCATCCAACAGTAACAATCACATACAGTATAGAACATGTCAAGCAGTCATACTACAGTAACACTCTCATACAGTATAGAACACATTAGGCAGTCATCCTACAGTAACCCTCACTTGCAGTATAGAACCCTTACATAAAGTATAACAGAACACATCAGGCTGTAGTCATACAGTAACAATCACATGCAGTGTAGAACACAGCAGGAAGTAGTCCTACAGTAACACTCACATGCAGTGTAGAACACATCAGGCAGTAGTCCTGCAGTAACACTCACATACAATATAGAACATGTTAGTAGTCATGTTATAGTAACACTCACATTAGAATTTGTCAAGCAGTAGTCCAATAGTAACACTCACATACTGTATAGAACACTTCAGGCAGTAGCCCTACAGCAGCACCCACATACAGTTTATAACAAGTTGGACAGTAGTCCAGCAGCACCACCAGTGGCAGCTGTGACTTCAAAGCAAGGCGTGGTCTGCAAGAAACAAATGAAATTGTGATCTTAATATCAATGGGGTGGGTCTCTATTATGTCAGGTCAATGGCTTTTACCTTTGATCATACAACATATTGGACCAATCGCTGTCATCTACCTACTGTGACAGTAACCACTTATTCTAGATATGTTATTGGTTATATACATCTCAGATCTCTGACTGTGGTCAACAGGGCTGGCCTTGGGTGATATGCAGCCCTAGATAAAGAAGCAGTTTAGGTTCTTCTGTTGCAAATTAGTTTCTCCTATACCCCACTACTAACTCTGTCTTCTCATACTGGCACCACAGCATTCAGAATGTTTACTTCCTTCCTTCTTGTTTTTTTCCCTGCTTCACTCCTCCTCCGCACCACTTATAAATGCCTACTAACCCTAATCCTGCTCTTGCCCTTAACCCTAATATGCAGTTTCCCTTAAAAACACTTTTTCCAGGGGGATAAGCCTGTGCCTCCACTTGCTAAATATGTGTGTGTGTGTGTGTGTGTGTGTGTGTGTGTGTGTGTGTGTGTTGATATATATATATATATATATATATATATATATATATATATATTAATATCTCTGTAATCTGTACAACTGTACTTATTCTTCTTGTGTGTTATAGCTGTATATCACTTAGTGTTGACCTCAGTTGTAGTGAAATCCTTTGTCTGGAGGCCTTGTCTGTTTTCTTAGTGGCAGTAAGTTTTCAGAGCTGGTTTCATCCGGCCAAAGTATTCCTGCATCTGTATTGTTTGGTTTCTGTCCTATGTTTTAAATCAGATATACCTGTTGCTCAGGCTGCTGCAGAGAGACTGACCTACTGCCAGCTGTGATACTGAGAAAAGAAAAGTGCTTATTCTCATTTTTTGTCTGCATTTTGATTTAATATATCTGTAATCATCTTATTCTTCTTGTTTGTCTCCACCCACCCTCCCTGTTCCTGTGTTGGTATTAGTGTTGGTGGCTCTGGAATTGCCAGGCTCACCTGTAAGTCTGTATTTGAACACTCCTCCTGAGTCCATCTTATTTGCTCACTTTACCGAATACAGTGAGATCATATTATGAGTCTAGTGTTCACTCTACATAATACAAAGAGAAGATTTGAGAAGGCCAACCCACTTAGGTTCTTCCTTCCTATCTCCTTGCACTTTGATAACAAAAAAAAAAAAGAAAAAAAAAAGAAAAACATTCATCTGTTTTTACTGTATTTGTGTTCCCCCCCTACTTTATTTTGCTTTTGCCTCTTCTTAAAAGTACTCAGTTTTATTTGTTCTGCTGCACTTATTGCTGCTTGGTAGTAGCCTGATTAAATTGTAACTGTTATTCTAAGTCTTTTGGTTTAAGCACTTGGGATTCATACCGGTTGTTTTACATTAAGAAGGTTTGTGGTCTACACTGTTGTGGCAGGGCAGGTAGCTTACATCCTTCAAAGCTGGGAATTGCTGATTGAAAGCTCAGTGTCTGCTATTCTAAAAGTATATTAGTTCTAGTTTAAGCACTTGGGCTTCAGGCCAGTTATTCTACATTAAGAAGGTTTGTGGTCTGCACTCTTGTGGGAGGAGAGGCTGTATTCTGCCCTTCTGAACTGGGAATTTCTGGTCACAGGCTTATTGTGCCTACTAATTCCAACTGTTTCTTTCTGAAATTGGTGTGCCTTGTTGCTGTAGCATAGCACCAGATTCAGGCCTGCTGAATCTAGCTTTGTTTGTATAACTTGAGCACTAATCCAGGCCATCTTTTTTGGAGAAGGTTCCCCTGCACCCTAGTAGTGGGAGTGTGCAGTTAAAACTTGTCTGATTGAAGACTGCTTGAACAGGGCTGAGTTTTAATTTTTTTTTCTGGTTAATTGGGTAACTTGTTTAAATCAGATTGTTAGTTTTCTGTTGTTTTACATATATATATATATATATAAATTGCACTTTATTCATCTGCTTTTACTGTATTTGTGTTTCTTTCTGTTTTATTACTAGGGGCATTGACTACAACTCTGAACTGAGATATATAACAATAAGCATCTTTTTATGTGCATTTAATGTGTTTTTTGATTGTATCTGCTTTATTTTATGAAAAAAAAAAAAATATATATATATATATATATATATATATATATAGGTTCCCACCTTTCTAAGCTAGTTGTTGTGTCTTTCAGCTTATCCCGGTTAGGGGTCGCCATAGCGGAACTCCGATCTGCTAATGCTTGGTAGTGGATTTTTATGTGCCGAGTTACCAGCCCTGATGCACAACCTTCAACGAAGGCACGACCATTCACGCATGCTTCCACACAGAAAACGCTCTAGCTGAGAGTCGAACATGACAACATCTTGTTGTGAGGCAACAACGCTACCGCAGCACTAGTATAGTCCAGTTTTCAGGTTAGTGCTGAATTCAGGGCTGTGTTACAAATCTCTGTGTTTGCCCATACCTTACTTCGATAAAAGGAAGTTTTTCCTGTTCACCTGTGAGAGAGGGGAGCTTTGAGCAGGCTATCTGTCCTTGGAGGAGTGGTATCAGCCCATAAAGTAGTAGTTTATTGGCCATTTTGGGATAATTTCTATCTCTTTCATTTTCCTGCTATAAATAATGCATTTGCCCAGTTTTGTGCACCGGGCAGTGGCAGTTAGCTAGGGTATAACTATTCCCGGCTCCACAAAGTCTCCTCTTCAATTTTTCCCTTGGAACTAGACAAACTTTCAACTTAAGCACTCAAGCCATTCATTTCTCAGCCCGGCAATTGCTCAAAACTCATAGCAAGCACTTATAAACCCTAATACTACAGAAGGACAAGGCTCTCTATTCGACCTTACCAGCCATTCAGTAAAACAGTTTACTGTACCTATCCAGGCATGTCCAAAGGGCAGTTTCAGGTTTACTCTCCAGTCCAACTGGTGAATCTGGGCATTTTGAGGCAATGTTACAAGTGTCTCATGTACACAGACAACCCTCTCCTCCTACCACCAAACACTAATACATGCGAGAGATGCAATTATACAGCCAAACTGCAGGCTAAACTCTCAACCCAACACTGGATCAGACAGTCAAGAGGGGAAAGGAAATAATGACATCACACCACCAGTCTCACATAGACCTATTAAACCAGTGCCGGCAAAGAACACACATAAATACACGAAAACATACTTGGAGGCTCTAAATAAAAATCTGCAAAAGCAATAGAGCCCTCCAAAGCAGACATCCAAGCAACCTCCATCCCCCAACACAAACACATTTCACAAAACCAGTGTGCCACGCAATCACAGCCCTCAAGGCAAAATAACATACCCGACATACTAGTAATAGGTGACTCTATAGTCAGGCACACTGACGTCCTACTCACTAGGCTGAATAAGGAGAAGGTTACTGTTATCTGCCTGTCGGGTGCCAGGATCTGCCACATAACACAAGCACTCAGGTCACTCCAGAACAAGTACAAATACAACTCTGTCATTGTCCATGTTGGTGTGAATGACCTGAGCCATACCTCCCTGGACTACATAAAAAGAGGCATGGAAGAGCTCTCTGATCATGTAGCCCAGGCCGGTATGACCCTGACCCTGAGTAGCATCCTGCCCTCATCAAGAATGATACCACGGTATAAAGAAAAAATTATCAATTTCAACAATTGGATAAGTTTCTGGAGTCATTCAAAGGGGATCCAGTGTCTGTCCACCTGGGATGACTTGCTCGACAAACCACACTGCTTTGAAAGACATGGCTTGCACCGGTCACCCTTAGGCTTTCGAATACTAGCCAAGGCTCTTGCCACCCCCATATTGCCTTTTTTACACAAGGCTCAAAAGACAAACCCACCACCGTTAATAGCACAAGTAACAAAAATCTGAGGGTAATACTACTCAATGCCAGAAGTCTAAACTTCAAAATGCATGCAGTCGAGGCAGTATGGAGAAAATCTATATATGTGCAGTAACAGAAACCTGGTTTAAGGATCCAGAGAGCACACCAGCACTACCAGGCTACAACTCATACCATACATTTTGGCCACAGAACCCAGAACGAAGTGCGGGGGAGTATCCATATTCATCAAGGATACCCACACCACCAGGTTAGTGGCACAGCATGATGCTTCAGAGATCATCCATGTGCAACTAACAATGGGCAAAACTGCAATTCAAATGGTAGCTTGCTACAGATGACCCACCATGTCCCAGGACCCCCATTCCACATTTCTGGAAACAATGGGCAACATAAAGGTCCTACCAAACACCTTAATATTGGATGAATTCAACTACCCAAACATTAACTGGGAGAACTACTCAAGTACTAACTCCCTTGCCCAACATTTCCTACAATTTATAAACTCAAATGCCCTGGAACAACTGGTCAACACTCCCACCAGAGGTGACAACATATTGGACCTGGTCATCACCAACATGGGTGACCAGTGTTCCATACCAGAGGTCAACCCCTCACTGGTTAGATCTGACCATAAACAAATAACTTTGGATATCCACATTCCGCCCCCACCCTGGACAAGGAAACCACCATGAAAAACTTTTCAAAAGCAAACTTCACGTTACTTAAGATGGAGGTGGAAAGTATCAAAGCTCCCATGCTAAAGGATAACGCTGTCCAAGCTGCAAAATCTTTTATTAATGCATTCTATGGGCACCTACAATACATGGATCGTGCTATCCCAAGCAAAACCAAGACTCACTCCTCTAAGAAAAGGAAACCAGTCTGGTAGACCCCTGCCATAAACAAGCTATACAATAGCAGGAGGAAACTAGTACAGAAAAGAGTAAATCCCAAGAAGGGAAGACATCCCTGATCAGTATCAGCAAGAAACTACAATCCCTCATAAAATCGTCCAAGGCGAGCTTTGAAAGAAAACTTGCCAAGGACTCCAAAGATAACCACAAGGCATTCTTTAGCTATGTCAAGAATCTAAGTGGCAATGCTCAGATCTGCTCGGAGTTAGTGCAGAATGGCACAAAATACACTGAACCAACC